>NC_051063.1:129542057-129562057 GCF_004664715.2 Peromyscus leucopus | reverse complement strand
TTTTACGGAGGTGATATGTTGTCTTGGTTTTTCATGTTTTAATTTCTGTGTTGGGATTTGCACATATGGAGTTAGTTTATTGGTCCAGATTTTTTTTATTGAAAATAGATCGTTCTCTGATATAAACCATCCTGATCACAGTTTCTCCTCCCTCAACTCCTGTCAGCTCCCTCCACATCTTCTCTCCCCCAGATCACTCCCTCTCTGTTTCCTCTTCAGAAAACAGGAGTCCTCAAGTGACACCCAAACAGGGCAAAATAGGATACAGTAAGAAGAGGCAAGGGCCCTCTCATATTGAGACTGGACAAGGCAACCCAATAGCAGGAAAAGATTCTCAAGAGAAGGCAAAAGAGTCTGAGAAAGACCTGCTCCTACTGTTAAGAGTCCCAGAAAAACACCAAGCTAACAGCCACAGAATATATGCAGAAGACCTGGCATAGACCCACACAGGCCCTGAGCTTGCTGCTACAGTCTCTGTGAGCCCATGTGAGCCCTGCTTAGTTGATTTGGTAGGCCATGTTCTCCTGGAATCTTCCATCCCCTCTGACTCCTACAATCTTTTCTCTCCCTCTTCCTGGGGTTCCTTAATCTCTGAGAGGAGGAACTTGATGGAGACCCCCAATTTAGACTCCCTGTCTGCATAATGTCTGACTGAGGGTCTCTGCATTTGCTCCCATCTGATGCTAGAGTAACCTCTCTAATTACTACTAGACAAGGCACAGACCTCCAAGCAAAGCAGAATATCTTTAGGAATCATTCCATTGTTTGTTTGTTGCCAGTCATGTTTGTTTCTACCCTAGGTCTCTGGGCTATCCAGCTGCTGGTTCCCAGACAACTAGGCAGTGTAGGACATGGGATCCTTTGCGTGATGTGGGCCTCATGTTAAATCAAACATAGGTTTGCCAGGCCCACATGTTCTGTGCCACAGCTGCTCCAGCACATCTTTAAGGCAGGACAGATTGTAGGTGGAGGTTTTCGTGGAGGGGTTGGTGTCCACGTTTCGCTTTCCATAGCTTACAGAGTACCTTGTCACACCAAAGAGACTGTAACATAGGGGAGAAGGATCCATGCCTTCACTGTGAACTTCTCTGTGTTCAGTGAGCTGTGTGAAAATTGTCCTTGGCAATGGGCTCCCACTGTCAGTTTTCAGAGAGTAACCTTCTGTCGTAGCATCAGCCTGGGTTTTTTAGGGATCTCTGACGGACCCCCTCACCCACCAACTCAAAGGAATGTAACCCATTTCCACCACTGGATGCCTTGCCTGTTTGCAAATGATGGCTGGTTCTCATGAGGGTCACCTTCATAGATTCCAGGAGGGTTCCACTGCACTAGGATTCCATACATTCCCAGTGTTCCTCAGTTTCAGCTGTGTTTCCCTGCATTTTCTTCTCCCCCATTCTTCTCACACTCTTCCCCAACCCCCACCCCAGTGCATGCACAAAATTTATTGTTTTTCCCCATCCCAGAGAGGTTCATGCTTCTCCTAGAGCCCCCTCTTTACTTATCCTCTCTGGGTCTGTGGATTGTAGTTTGATTGTCAAATTGAATACATACAGTGTTTGTCTTTCTTGGTCTGGGTTACCTCATTCAGGATGATTTTTTTTTCCTAGATCCATTCATTTTTTTTCTGCAAATTTCATGATGTCATTTTCTTTTAAACAGCTGAGTAATACTCCATTATGTAGCACATTTTCTTTATCCACTCTTCAGCTGGGGACATCTAGATTGTTTCCAGTTTCTAGCTGTTATGGAAAAGCTTTAGTAAAGAGTTGAGTAAATGTGATTATGGTAAAATGGGATGTCCTTTGAGTACATGCTCAAGAGTGATATAGCTGGATTTTGAGGTAGTTGATTCCCAATTTTCTGGGGAACCACCATATTGATTTCCATAGTGGCTGTACAAGTTTGTACTCCCACCAGCAATGGAGCAGTGTTCCCCTTACTCCACATTCTTGCCACCATGAGCTATTACTTGTGTTATTGATCTTAGCTACTCTGACAGGTGTAAAATGGAATTTCAAAGTAGTTTTGATTTGTATTTCACTGACAGATAATGATGCAGAACATTTCTTTAAGTGTTTCTCAGCCATTTATGATTTCTCTGTTGAGAATTCTCTGTTAGTCTGTACCTCTTTTTTTTTTTGTTTGTTTGTTTGTTTGTTTGTTTTTTTTTTTGGTTTTTTTTTTTTTTTTGGTTTTTTGAGACAGGGTTTCTCTGTGTAGCTTTGCACCTTTCCTGGAACTCACTTGGTAGCCCAGGCTGGCCTCGAACTCACAGAAATTCACCTGGCTCTGCCTCCTGAGTGCTGGGATTAAAGGCATGCACCACCACTGCCCAGCTGTACCTCGTTTTTAAATTGGATTATTTGGTTTTTTTTATGCCTAGTTTCTTGAATTTTTTTATAAATTTTGGATATTAGACCTCTGTTTGATGTGGAGTTGGTAAAAATCCATTTTGTAGATGGTCTCTTTGTGCAATTGATAGTATCCTTTGTCTAAAGAAGTTTTCAATTTTCATGAGGTCCTGTTTATTTATCATTGATCATAGTGCCTGTGCTATTGGTGTTCTGTTCAGAATGTTGTCTCCTGTGCCAATGCTTGTTAGGCTATCCCACACTTTCTCTTCTATCAGATTTAGTGTATCCGGTTTTATGTTGTGGTCTTTAATTCATTTGAAATCGAATTTTGCATAGGATGGTAAGTATCAATTTATTTGCATTCTTCTATATGCAGACATCCAGTTTGACAATCACTATTTGTTGAAGATGCATTCTTTTTTCCACTTTATATTTCTGGCTTCTTTATCAAAAATCAAGTTTCTGTGGGTTTGTGGATTTATGTCTGGGTCTTTGATTTTGTTGATCATCGTGTCTGTTTTTATGCCATTATCATGTGCTTTTTATTATCATAGCTCTGTAGTACAACTTGAAATCAGGGATTATGGTACCTACAGCAGTTCTTTGTTTTAGCTATCCTGGGATTTTTGTTTTTTCCATATGAAATTGAGAGCTGTGCTTTCAATATCTGTGAGGAATTGTGTTGGAACTTAATGAGGTTTGTGTTAACTCTTAATTACTTTTTGCTGATTACTGATTGTTTTTGGTAGGATGGCCATTTTTACTCTGGTAATCATACCAATCCATGAGCATGAGAGATCTTTCCATCTTCTGATATCTTATTCAATTTCTTTCTTCGAAGACTTGACATTTTTAATCATAGAAGTCTTTCATTTGCTTGGTTAGAGTTACCCTTAATATATTTTATACTGTTTGTAGCTATTGTGAAGGATGTTGTTTCCCTGACTTCCTTGTCAGTCCATTTGTCTTTGTTTATGGAGGACTACTGATTTTTCTTTAGTTAATCTTATCCAGCTATTTTGCTGTAGGATTTAGCTAATGTTATTGTAAGAGTCGCTTATGTATACTATCGTATCATCTACAAATAGTGATACTTTTACTTCTTCCTTTCCAATTTGTATCCCCTCAATATCCTTCAGTTGTCTCATTGCTCTAGCTAAAACTTGAATAGATATGGAGAGAGTAGACAGTCTTGTCTTTTTCCTGATTTTGGTGGAATTTCTTTGAATTTCTCTCTATGTAATTTGCTGTTGGTTATAGGCTTGTTATAAATTACCCTTATTATGTTGAGGTATATTCTTTGTTTCCCTTATTTCTCCAGTATCTTCATCATGAATAGGTGTTAGATTGTTTCAAAGGTTTTTTTTTTTTTTTTTTTTTTTTTTTTTTTGAATCTAATGAGATGATCATGTAGGGTTTTTTTCTGTCAGTTTATTTATATGGAGGATCAAATTTAATGATTTTTTATGTTGAACCACCCCTGCATCTCTAGTATGCAGGGTACTTGATCTTCAATATCCCATTCTTACCAACAGACAGGCAATCTAGACTAAAATTAACCAGAGAAATATTGGAGCTGTCATTATAAATCAAATGAACCTAACAGATATTTACAGGACATTGTATCTAAACACAAAGGAATATACCTTCTTCTCACACCTCATTGAACTTTCTCTAAAATTGAACACATATTCAGACACAAAGCAAGTATTAATAGTTGCAAGAAATTTGGAATAACTCCCTGCATCCTATCAGACTACCATGATTGAAGCTGAATAGCAATAACAACAGAAACAAACAAACAAACAAAACACTTACAAATATGAAAGCTGAACTACTTTCTATTAATTGAAAAAGTAAGTAAAAAAATAAATTAAAGACTTTTTAGAATTGAATGAAAATTAATACACAACATACCCGAATTTATAGGACACAATGAAAGTGGTGCTAAGAGGAAAGTTCATAGCACTAAGTGCCTACATAAAGAAATCAGAAAGAACTCATACTAGAAATTCAACAGCACACCTGAAAGTACTAGAACAAAAAGAAGTAAGTACACCTAAGAGGGTTAGAGTGTAAGAAATAATCAAACTCAGGGCTGAAATCAATAGGAAGGAAGAGAACTATACAAAGAATCAACCAAACAAAGTTTGTTCTGTAAGAAAATCAGCAAAATAGACAAGCTCTTTTCCAAACTAACTAAAAGAGAGAGAATATCCAAATTGATAAGATCAGAAATGAAAAGGGGACATTATAAGAGACACTGAGGAAATGCAGAGAGTCATAAGGATATATTTTAAAAACATGTACTTCAACTGAGGCAGGTTCAGTCTCCTCCTCCCTACACCAGGGCTGAGCAAAGTGTCCCAGCATAGGCCCCGGGCTCCAAAAAGTCAGCCCATGCACCAAGGACAGGTCCTAGCTCCACTGCCTGGGGGCCTCCAAAACAGTTCAAGCCAATCAACTGTCCCACTTATCCAGAGGGCCTGGCCCAGTTCCATGGGGGCTCCTCAACCTCTGGTTCACAGTTCATGTGTTTCCACTAGTTTGGCTATTTCTCCCTGTGCTTTTTCCAAACATGGTCTCAATATCTCTCACTCATACAATCCCTCCTCTCTCCTGCCGATTAGGCTCCCAGAGGATGTGCCTCAACTGAGTCTACCAGACTGGGCTGACTCCCCAGGAGAATCCTTGCCTTGGAGGAGGTGGGAATGGGGGGTAGATTAGAGGAGGGCTGGGGGTGGGAGGAAGGAGGACAGGGGAATCTGTGGCTGATATATGAAATTAAGTTAATTATAAAATAATATATAAAACATGTACTTCAGCAAATTGAAAAATCTAAAAGAACTGGATAATTTTATTAATGGGTACCACTTAACTTAGTTAAATAAAGATAAGATAAACAACTTAAATTAGACCTATATCCCTAGTCAAATAGAAGTAGTCATTAAAAGTCTGGATTGGATGTAGACTGGTGGTTGTGTCTGTAATCCAGCATTTAGGAGGTGAAGGCGGGAGTTGAAGTCTTAATGTTACATAATGATTTGAAGCAGCTTATGAATGTTATCAAAAAAAAAAAAAAGCAAAAAAACTTAATTATGATTATGGTTAGTACAAAGAACAGATCTGATGATCAGATTGAGCCACCTGTTTCCTGAATTAGAGTTCTCATTTTTTTGACACTTTCTTAAAATAGCACCTATTCATCAGACCATTTATTTACAAATCCAAGCAAAGAGGCATGTCTTTTTTGTGATATAAATGTTGTAAGTTTATTACTATTAGAAATGTCGTAGATTATTACAACCTGAATTCTCATATGAACAAGACAAATGAGTTAGATTGCTTTATTCCGTCTTACTTCCTCTCTTAATGAGATGAGAAATTGCTCTTTGAAGTTCTTTTAAATATATTGCACTGCATGCCTTCCCTCCCATAGCTTCCTTGATGTGTTTTTGCTCAGCAACCAAGGGCATAGAGTATTGAAAGAAAAACATGGAGTGCTTTTGTATAGGCCATCTGTACATAAAGTGTAATTATTTATTTAATTTTATTTGTACATATTAGCTTTGTACAGTGTTTTAAGTTCTGTTTTAAAATTATTTTGTATTTTATTTTTATAATCTAGTAAATAAAACATTCAGTATGCATGCAAAAAAAAAAAAAAGAATCTGCCAAACAAAAAAAAAAAAAAAAAGACGAGGGTCAGATGGTTTTAGTACAGAATTCTACTAGATTTTCAAAGAAGAGTTAACACCAATACTCCTCAAATTACTCCACAAAATAGAAGCAGAAAGAATGTTGCCCAGTTCATTTTCTGAGGCCACAGGTGCCCTGATATACAAACCACATAAAGACTGAACAAAGAAAGACAACTTCAGACTAATTTCCCTTATGAACATAGATGCAAAAATACTCAATAAAATACTTGCAAACTGAATCCAAGCACATATTAAAAAGATCATCCACAATGAAGTGTGTGAGGGTCAATATGTGATTTAAGCTGTAGTAGTATTTCTTTTATGAAAGTGGGTGGTGACCTTTTGTTTGGGGTATAGATGTTAAGAATTAAAATGTCATGTTATTAGATTTTTCTAATCATTCCACATGAACACACCAGCCAAGCAGGGAAGTAAAATAGGCAACCTTTAGCCAACACATTAAACAGTAAACAGAAACCAATGAACAAAATACCCACCCACCAAATACAGACTCAGAAATCATCACCTAGTACTATAATCTTCCCAAACTCAGATGCCTAAATGCCGGTGTAAAAACACCATCAATAACAGCCAGGGCAATATTCCTCCACCAGAGTCTAGTTATGCTACTAAATAGCAGGCCCTGAATACTCCAACATAGCTGAAGCACAAGAAAAACCTTAAAATCAACTATCTGAAGTTGATAGGTGTCTTTAGAGGAAATAAATCCTTTAAAGAAATCCAGAAGAAAACAAACAGTTGGAGGACATGAATAAATTCCCTCAAAAAGAGCCAAGAAATATCAAACCATTGATGGAAACAAACAAAACTGTTCAAGATCTGAAAATGAAATAGAAGCAATAAAGAAAATACAAACAGAGAGAATCCTGGAAATGAAAAATTTAGGAATGCTAACAGGAACTACAAAGGCAAGTTTCTCCAACAGAATACAAGAGATAGTTGAGAGATTTTCAAGCATTGATGATAAGATAGAAGAAATGGATACATCAGTCAAAGAAAATTTTCATCTAAAAAAATTCCTGAAACAAAACATCCATGAAATCTGGGCACTATGAAAAGACCAAACCTACCAGCAATAGGAGTAGAGGAAGGAGAACAATGTCAGCTCAAAGACCCAGAAAATATTTTTAAGAAAAATTTCCTAACCTAAAGAAGGAGATGTCTATAAAGGTACAAGAAGCTTACAGAAAACCAAATAGATTGGACCAGAAAAGTAATTTCTCTTACCACATAATAATCAAAACAATAAACATACAGAACAAAGAAAGGATATTAATAGTTACAAATGAAAAAGACCAAGTAACATATAAAGGCAAACCTATTATAATTAATTAAAGACCAACAGTCCAATTAAGAAATGGGCTATAGAACTAAACAGAGAATTCTCAGCAGAGGAAACTCAAATGGTCTTACCTAGGGAACAGCTAAAGTGTAGTTCACACTCTGCTGCTGTCAAACCATGATAGTTTATCCCTCCAGTCAGCTTCCCCTCAGATCATCAATCCAAGCAAAGACTACTCACCAAGAAGATTCAATTAAAATCAACCATCCAAACAAGAACAATGGGAAAAACTACAAGCCGGAGCACGCATACATCCTAACAGATGCACAAAATACAAAACATAAAAGCAATAGCCACGAGACAGCATTCCACAATGACACCTTCATAAACCCCAACTTCCCAATATTAAAAGGGCAGGGCATGGAAAGGTAGCTCAGCAGTTAAGAGCATGTACTAGTTTTGCAAAGGATCTGGATTTGGTTCTGCGCACCCAAGTTGGGCAGCTCATGGCTACTTATAATGACAGCTCCATGGAATCTAACGCCCACTTCTACTTCAGATCTTTACAGACACCATGTCCCAGTTAGGATTACTCTTGCTGTAATGAAACACCATGACCAAAAGCAACATAGGGAGGAGAGAGTCTATTTCACTCACACTTCCAGGTAGTCCATCACTGAGGGAAGTCAGGGCAGAAACCCAGGGGCAGGAGCTGATGCAGAGGCCATACAAGGATCCTGCTTACTGGCTTGCTATTCATGGCTTGCTCAGCCTGATTTCTTATATAACCCAGGACCACCAGCCCAGGGAGAGCACCACCTGTAATGGGCTGAGCCCTCCCACATCAAACTCTAAAAAAGAAAATGCCCTTGTATTTTCTTGCCTACAACCTGATTGTGTGAAGGCATTTTCTCAATTGAGGTTCCCTCTTCTGATGACTCTAGCTTAGGTAAAGTTGACATAAAACTAGCCAGAACACACTTCCACTCATGTTCACATACCCACACATAGGGACACATAATTTAAAATAATGAGATTGTTTGACAATCTCTAGAATGACTTCAGGTGTGACACTCACCCCCAATTTGTTGAGTAAGTTAGAGGATAGAACAGAATCTTCTGTTGTGTAGCATATTCTGAGGAGGCTGTACAGTATTCTTTAAATATGAATCATTTATATGACTGTTTGAAAACATGTGCTTACATCACATTAATGTAAGCAAAAAAAAAAAAATACAAGTAAAGAGTTCTAATGCCTTGCAGCAATTGCTAGATAATGCTTGGCCAAAGCCATAGGAATGCCAGAAGAGACAGTGAGACAACTTTTCCCAGCAGTGGTCCAGCTGGAGCCCACATAAGGGTGCTTCTGCATCTTCACACCACATCAGTCCCCAAATGCAGAACACAATTAATAAATTGCCACTTGCAAGAGATACCTTTATAATCCCATGATGGTGATCACTAATCTACCAAGCTTTTTGTCTTTCCTGTTGGTACGTTAATTTTCATCAAGCTTCATAATTACAAATCACATGGAATCATTGCAGGTATTGTGAAAAAGAGATCAGGGGAGTGCTGTCTTCAATAATGACTTGTGTTTGTCAGTCAAAATGAGTTCAGCCTACATTGTTGTAACAAACCATCGGACAATCTCAATGTCTTTAACATACAAATATAAAATATCTATTTTTATCCCAAGTGCTATACCAAGGAAGAAATAAAATTAGGTATACCAACAGAGGTTTTACTACTTTAATACAAAATTTTCTCTTTTGCAATATTAGAGAATTAATCTAACCACTGTTTCATAAAAACAAAAACAAACAAAAAACCACCATTACCCTCTTCTCTTGCCATATACTTAGGAACATTTCACAGGGGATGATAATGGTGATGATAAACCTGCCACCAATGAACCTAACCATAACTACAATAACCTATTAGCTCTCACTGTATCCCAGATTTGGGGACATACACATTAGATTTATTTAATCAAGACAGTATGAGCTGAAGGCCAGGAAGTCAATATCAATGAAAAAGCAAAGAAAGAAGTCTCTCAAGTTCCTTACCCCTCCATCTCTGGAGTGAAAAATGAAATCCCTTCTAAAGTTTGTGGTGTAGCATGCCCTTGGGGTTTGAGGTGTGTCCACCGTCATTCTCCACTTCCTTATTATTCTCTAACTTTTATTTTACTACTGTGACTAGCCAGAGAACAGTGATGAAATAATCCACAGACCCAGAATGATTGAATATAAAATGAACATCAAGTTGATTTTAAAATAAAATCACCACCATTTCAGCCTGTATCATATTTATTGAAGGGCCTGATGAACTTACATAGTGGTTATACAATACAGCATGTTTTCTTTTATTAAAAATAAGAAACACCAGTCAGATATCATAACACATACCTGTGATTTCAGTAGTCGAGGAGCTGAGGCAGGAAAATTGCTATGAGTTCAAGGCCAGCCTGCTCTACACAATAAATTATGAAGCTAACCAAAGCTAAATAGCAGGACTATCCTTCAAAAAACCAAAAAGCAAGATACTCTTTTGGGGAAACATTTAAGGAAGAAAAGTCATTTTATAAAAAAATAAAATAAAATAAAAAATATATGTATGAATGAAAAAGAAAGCTAAAAACACAACCTAAAATATGATCCATTTAAACTCTTGACAGGTGGAGTTTATCCTTTTCCCTGCCCTCTGTTTTGGCATACCAACAGAAGTGGGCTCTTGGGGGAACAGGCCTACTGTTTCTCTTAGAAAGTGGAGATAGGAACAGGCTTGGATCATTGCCAAGACTGCTGCCAAGCACCAGAAGCTCTTTGTCTTCTGTTGTCTCACCAGCTACTGCATTTCTGATACTTACAGGTGTATGTCAGATTAGTGGTTCCTCAAATTGCTATGGTGAAGCTTTTAAATGATGAGTGCCTGGTGAGGCAGGCACGTAACTGTTAGAGAAGAAAACAACAGATGTGAGGGCTCACTGGTACCTAAGGCTATAGACACATTTAGCTTTCACCAGAGAATTTCAACACTAGAAAGTCATGCATTTGATGCCCAGTAAAAAGAGTCCCTGGTTGCTATTCAAGTTTTTCATTTTCTTTAATTCACTTTTCCCCAGCAAAGAAGCCAGTGGAATCAGGGGTATGATGTCTCCATTGTTACCTACTAAGCGGTACTGTTTTTCCACCACACATATTTTTCACTGTACATACAACATCCTCTGCTATAAAGAAGCATTTCTCAGTTTTCTTGAATGATATTAGAGGCAAATACAAAGGCCATATTAACCCAATGCATAAGAGCTCTGCCTTGTCATCTCCTCTACACAGATAGGTTCACTCCTGCATGTTGTCATCATTCTGATGCTACTATCCCAGTGTGTGTCATCTCAGTAGATGTTGATAGCTGTCTTATGAAGGAAATGATGCTCACTGACAAATGAGCTTGGGAAACAATGTAATATGAAATAGATGAGCATCCTCTTGCCCATACTCAAATCCCGGTCTTTGAGGCAGATCCTGTCCACAGCTGCTAAGAGCTCATGTTTCCCCTGACAGTATCATTAGACCTTTGATTCATACTGGCTCTGTCTTTTCTCTGCAGTATTCAGGACTAAGACAGCAAGAGGCTGAGACAATTACTCTATGAAGAGAATTAGCTAAAGGATATCACAATTTCTGAGACACTGTTGACCTTTTTCCACAAAAATAACTCACATGAATCGTAGGGATAAACAGTGTTTAAGGATAAAACTACTTGCCAGGAGATTCAAGACACTGGATTTATGATGAAGAACACATCTCATGGGAAATGAGAAAACAGCCTTAGCTTTTACTCTTCAGTTATGATCTTGTGTGGCAAATTGGGACTGTGTATACTATTCTTGGTCTTTTGTGATATTGTCTTTTAAATCTTCTCAACCACCACCACCCTTTTAAACAACTTAAGTGATAGGCAAAGTCCTATGACAAAGGCAGGAAACTCAGAAAGTCAGTTTTCAATGATTATGAGTCCTAGTTATTCCAAGGGGTCAGAGTATAGCATATGCTTGGCTCACCTTTTTACTCTAGCCAGATGTGGCACTCACTGAGAAACACTGACCTCTCTTGTTAATCCATCCTCTGTGGATGTGTAATACAGCACAAACATGGGACTGAGACCCCACAGTGTGCCATAAACTACAAATCTCTAGGGACATCTCATGACTTATTCGTAGCATGCCTGTCAGTGTCTAGAAACCCTCAAGCTCACTAACATGCTGAAAGAAAAGACAGCCAACATGTCTCCATAATCTCCACAAATTTATTCAAGCTACCTTGAAGAGGTCACTGAAGATATACACATTAGGTCATTTGGGATAAGTTTCTGTCTTAAAACTCAGCTGAAAGTATGTAGAAAATGTTCATTGTGGGTGTGTATTAAAACTCCAGCTAATTCCACATGGGTAAAAAGAAAAAGTAAGTGGCTGTCAGTTGATCATAAAATTCTTTTGTTCTCAGGCAAGTATTCCCATCCTTTTTTCATTATTCATAGGATGGAGACACATACTTATCATAAATATGACTGCTGGGATGGAGCTGAGAGGTTGATAGGAGCAAAGCATTGTGTATCCTTCTACCTCTGGGAACAATATAATACTATCATAGAAAGCTAGAGAAAAAGAAAGTGAGCTAAATACTGAACACCATTCCAGATGTTACTACATCTACCTTATACCAGGTTTGAATGCTACTGAGAAGTATAGATGTAGACAAAATACAAAGAACCCAAAGTGGGCAGTGGTGACGCATGCCTTTAATCCCATCCCCATCTGGAGGCAAAGGCAGGTGGATCTCTGTGAGTTTGAGGCTAGCCCGGTCTACAAAGTGAGTTCCAGGACACCCTGTTACACAGAGAAACCCAGTCTCAAAAAAGCTATCAAAACAAACAAACAAACAAACAAACAAACACCCCAAATCTTCTGCTGATGGGCATAATGTTTGAAGAGAACCTGCCCAATAGCCCAAGAAGAGCCCTGAGGCCAACCTCCTGGTGAGAGGCCTTACCTGTGTACACTCACTTGCACCTATCCAGGGATATCAAAACATAATATGGTGAACTCATAGGAGAAACAGAGAACCAAACAAAACAAGATCCTGACAACCCACAGACCTATCACCAATACCTGGAGCTGTAAAGTCTCTTAGGAGTTTAAAAGTAATCAAGCCCTAAACACCTGCCCAAAGAAATGTTATTGGGTCCAAGAAATTCCACAGGAGAGCAGGCTTAAATCTGAATTGTAGTCACCTGATCTTTGGTAAGACTGTGCAGATGGTCAAGTCCTCCCTTGCTCAAGAAAACCTGGAATGGGACCTTAGAGTCCCTAGTCCTCTGGTAGAGGTTGGGGTGGGAAGGGAGCACAGGGGATTCTGATCTCCCAAACCATGATGGCTGACTCCAAGCCAAAGTAGACGGTGGGATCTCAAGCACAAACTTGGATGTGCAAGCAGTCAATGCAAAGCAGGGTGTGCTTCCTGGGAAGTCATTAAAAATAGAAATAGGGGGAAATTCTGAGCAAGATTACAGACTATTTATGGTGGGAGAGATAGCATTGACTAGAACTCAGAGGAGGGAATGGCGGGTTACACAGGATCCTGCAGGAAGAAGGACTGCATCTACAATTCCTGATTTTCAGCCAAAGGTTATAAGATATCTAGATCAGAAAGTATGAGCATAGACAGGAAATAAGGAGGGCTGTAACAAACAGGACAAGGACCTAAAGAAAACTGTTTATGGAATTGGAAAAAGAGAGGAAGATAAAACCCAACAAAGACTGTCACAAAAGAAGTGGGGGCTGGAGAAATGGCTCAGCCATTAAGAGCACTGACTGCTCTTCCAAAGAAGCAGGGTTCAGTTCCTAGCACCCACATGGCAGCTAACAACAGAGTGTAACTCCAGCTTCGGGACATCCAATGCCCTCTTTTGTCACCTATGAGCACTGCATGCATATGGTACACAGACATACATGCAGATAAATCACCCATGTGCATTATATATATATGGCAGTTATGAAAACTCTTCAATAATACGGGGTTGCAACATTTAATGATTATGATGAAAAACTTAATGGGAACCTGCACAGTAGGTTGCAGTTGACAGAACCCATCACAAGTGTCCTTATAGAAACAGAGGAACACAGGGAAGAATATGAAAAATATGAAGGATTATAAGAGGACTACTCTCTTAGTTAGCTTTCTGTTGCTGTGATAAACAACAGGACCAAAAGCAACTTGGGATGAAAGTGTTCATTTCACCTTCATGGATGCCAATGCATAAACTCAAGGAAAAAAAAAAAAGAAAAAAGCAAAGACCTAGAGATAAGAACTGAAGCAGAGATCACACAAGAATGCTGCTTACATTGCCTGCCCAGCCTGTCTTATACAAGCCAAAAGCACCTGCCCCACAGTGGCATCGCTCACAGGAGCTGGGCCCTCTCCTATTAAGCATTAATCAAGAAAATGCCCACAGACATATCCATAGACCAATCTGATGAGGGGCACTTCCTCACCTGAAGTGCCCTTTTCCTAGGTGACTGCAGTTTGTGTCAAATTGACAAAACTCTGTTCTTCTTGCCAGCTCTGTCTGTTGGGCTGTTCCAGGTCTCTGGTTCTAAAGAGAGCTGTTGGAACCTCGGTGGGAACTTTAAATTATTACTTACATAGATAAAATCTTCACACTTTCTAACTCTTCTGTACTAACTTTTTTGTTTGCTTCTTTTGTAGTCTTCTCTGGGTTTACCTGAGTTCTTTATATAGTTGTATTTTATCATACTAGTTGTGCTGATTTAAAAAAAAATTGTTGTTGCTTAGAAGTTGGTGACATGTACCATCAGTCCAGCTTTAAGCTGCACCATAGGACTTTACGTGTATCATTAAACCTTAGAGAAGTGCTCCATTACTCCTCCCCCGAATTCTCCCCTCCACAGTGCATTCTTAACACATCTATTTAAACAGCTCTCTGTTCCAAAGACAAGAAAATGAAAGGCATCAACTCACCACCACTTATTTCATCTATGATGTGCTTTCTTTGTTTAGATAGATCTAAATTTCTACTCACATTATTTTCTTATCCATTTGGAGGAATTTATCTCAGGGGAAATCTGACAGTGGAAGATTCATTTTGTATTTGATTTTTTTTAAAAAAGGGTTGAGATTTTGCCTTCTCTATTGAAGACTTGTCTTTTTCATTCCCTTGTTATCAACTATTTCTCTCTGCTTCCCTTTTTGTTGCTTGTCTTCTGACAAAGTATCTATCATAATTGTCATCCTTGTTCTTCAGCAAAGTAACCCCACTGACCCAGTCATACCCCACCCCCACCCCCACCCACTCCTCTTTCCTACCCCAACTCCACTTCTCCATACCACCTGGGCCCATCCTCCCCACTCCCATCCCACTCTGCCACCCTACCCCCTCTTCAACCAGGACTTTCCACATGGTTTATTTTCTGCACATTTAATAGGGTGATATTCTATTTTTTCCTCTCTGTTTTTTAAAGAAATATTTTTATTCATTTTACATACCAATCACAGATCCCCCTCTCCTCCCTCCTCCAGGACCTCCTTGCTTTCCCCCTCAACCCACTCCCCATTCCCTCCTCCAGCAAGGCAAAGTCTCCCATGGGGAGTCTGCAGAGCCTAGTACATTCAGTAGAGGCAGGTCCAAGCCCCTACCCTGGCATCAAGGTTATGCAAGCCCATCCTAGGTAGTGGGCTCTAAAAAGCCAGCTCATGCACCAGGGATGGATCCTGATCCCGCTGCCAGAAGGCTCCTTAAGCAGATCAAGCTACACAATGGTCTCACTTATGCAGAGGGCCTAGTCCAGTCCCATAGAGACTCCATAGCTGTTGTTCTAAAGTTCATGAATTCCCACTAGTTTGGTTTGGTTGTCTCTGTAGGTTTCCCCATTATGATCTTGATGCCCCTTGCTCATAGAATCCTTCTTTCTCTTTGACTGAACTCCTGGAGCTCAGCCTGGTGCTTGGCTATGTATCTCTGCATCTGCTTCCATCAGTTACTGGATGAAGGCTCTATGATGACAGCTAGGGTACTCATTGATCTGATTACTGAGGTAAGCCAATTCAGGCACCTTCTTCACTATTGCTAGTGGTCTAAGCTAGGATCATCCTTGTGGAATCCTGGGAACTTCCCCAGCACCCAGCCTCTCCCTATCCCCATGATGTCTCCTTCCATCATGGTATCTCCCTCACTGCTCCCCTATTCTGTCCCTGCTCCAGCTTGACCATCCTGTTCCCTCATGTTCTCATCTCCTGTCCCCCACCCTCCATTACCCACCCCCTCATCCTCAATTTACTCATGAAGATCTCCTCTATTTCCCCTTCTCAGGGTGATCTGTGTGTCCCTCTTAGGGTCCTTCCTGTTAGCTAGTTCCTCTAGAGCTATGGGTTGTAGTCTGGTTATCCTTTGCTATGTATCTAGTATCTACTTATGGGTGATTACGTGCTATGTTTGTCCTTCTGAGTCTGGGTTACCTCACTTAGGATGACATTTTCTAGTTCCATCCATTTGCCTGAAAATTTCATAGTGTCATTGTTTTTTTTACTGCTGAGTAGTACTACATTGCGTATATGTATCACATTTTCTTTACACATCTTTGATTGAGGGGCATTTAGGTTGTTACCAGGTTCTGGCTATTATGAATAATACTGCTGTGAACATAGTTGAGCATGAGTCCTTGTGGCATGATTGAGCATTCCTTGAGTATAATACCCAAGAGAGGTACAGCTGGGTCTTGAGGAGGATTGATTCCCAATTTTCTGAGAAAGCAACATACTGAATTCTAAATTGGCTGTACAAGTTTGCACTCTCACCAGCAGTGGAGGAGTGTTCTAATAGGGTGATATTCTTGGTGTTGGCTCCAGAAATCATAGTTCTACTGTCCTCTGGACTTCCTGGTCTAGCCTCTACCATCATATTGGGAAGGTTCTCAGTGACTATTGCATGCATTCAATTCCTTTTCTTCCTCCACTCTGAATTTCAAATTGGATGGTGTCTTAGTTAGGGTTTCTATTGCTGTGAAAAGACACCATGACCATAGCAATTCTTACAAAATAAAACATTTAATTGGTGTAGCATGAATCTTAAAAGTTCTTATAAAATCAAACCTGAGCCAGGTATTGAGGTGAACGCTGCAAGATCAGAGAGACAGAACATGCCACAGCCACCTCGTCTCGAAAGTTCCTCAGCTGATCCTGTTTCCTCAGACTGGAAGCCTCTGAGTCATCCAGAATGAATCTCAGCTGAACTGCTGCTCGAAAGCCTGAAACCTTAACCAGCTAAAAGCTTCTAGTTTCTGGTCTTCACGCCTTATATATCTTTCTGTTTTCTGCCAATCACTCCCTTAGATTAAAAGCTCACTTCTTGGGATTAAAGGTGTGTGTCACCATGCCTGACCATTTCCAATGTGGCCTTGAAGTCACAGAGATCCAGAGGGATTTCTGCCTCTGGAATGCTAGGATTAAAGGCATGTGCTACCACTGCCTATCCTCTGTTTAATATTGTGGTTTAATATTTAATATGTTTAATATTGTGGTTGTTCTGCCTCTGACCCCAGATAAGTTTATTAGGGTGCACAATATTTTGGGGAACACAATACCAACACATTTTCCCTTATTTTGTCTAAAATTTAAAAAGCTTATAACTAATACAAGAAAAACTATCCAATAAGTATATACAATATATACAGCCAAAAACTACATTAACGATGTCTAGTCCACTAACATTTGACAGATTTGGATAAAAAAATCCATATATATATATATATATATATATATATAATGTCCAGTCCAGTAACATTTGATAAACTCAGACAAAAAATTTTCACTTATCTTATTTAAAACAAGTAGTTCCTTTTTAAATGTAGATTTAATAATTGACCTTTTTATCTTATCATATTCATATTCTCTCTTTTTTCTTTTCATAATAGATTCAGTAATCTTCCTTTTTGTCACTTTTATATCTTCCCCCTTTTCTTTTTAGAGTAGATTCAGTGATCTACCCATTTATTCTATTATTTCGTCATCTTTTTCTCAGCGTAGAGTCAATGTTCTACCTCATATCTATACTCTCTTCTTTATTTTTCCTTTTTTTTAAACAAAAACTCTTAATCTAATCTTCTTATTTTCTGACCATTAACAATTCGCAACTTGTAAACAACCATCATAAATAATGACAATATCCAAAACTCATTAAATGACCAAAAACCTCCCATCCCACTTTTTGGGAATGTGGGTGTCGTTTTTTCTGAAAAATACTTCCTGCTTTCTAGGGGTGAAGACATCTTTAAGGAATCCCAAAAAGAAAATTTTGGGTTAATTGTCAAGTCCTGTATCATTTGCCCAGTCGCTTCATAATGAGAAAGTGCAGGGCTTGTCTCAAGTCCTTGTTCAAGTAGTCTGTCAAGCTGGATCATCTCAGCTAGTCATCTTGAAATTGTCCTGACCAGTTTGTAGTCCAATGTCCATCTTTCCATGGTGTTAATCAGCTTAATGGCTTTATCATAGTCCATGTGGAATCATCGTTGTGGGATCCTGTCATCTTTTTGAAGATTTCAAAGTTGCTGTTAGGTGTGGTCTTGGTTCTCTGAAGACTTTTTCTTGCCAATGCTTTCTTGTAACACGATGGTCCTGACAATTCTTCTCTGAACAAGCAGTAGTAAACCCTTTGTCCCAGGTAGCAGCATCACCAACATGATGAGAAGCAGCCAGCAATTTGAAGCAGCAGCCGATGCTCCCATGGTCCCACTGCCACCGATTTTGGCTGGGCCCTGGCCAAAGCTTCTCCTTAGCAAGCCTCCTAGGCCGGCCTCAAACTCAGGATCCTCCTGCCTCTGCCTTCTTCAGTAAATCCAACCAGTGTGCGCCACCACAACCAGCTGGGTATAGCTTGGGCCTGAGCTGGGCCCCACAAGGCCACAAGCAAGCAGCTTTTTCATGAATTCATACCACGAATGTTGGGCGCCAGATATAGCAGGAATCTTAAAGAGTTTTATTAATAAAATCAAACCTGAGGCCAGTTATTGGGGTGAATGCTGGAAGATCAGAGAATCAGAATAAGCCACAGCTAACCTCACCTGGCCAACTTCTCAGCTGATCTTGTTTCCTCAGACTGGAAGCCTCTGTGTCCTCATATCTGAATGGCTCTCAGCTGAACTGTGCTGCTCAAAACCTAAAAGCTTAACCAGCCAAATGCTTCTAGTTTCTGGTCTTCACGCCTTATATATCTTTCTGTTTTCTGCCATCACTCCCTGGAATTAAAGGCTCACTTCTTGGAATTAAAGGCTTGTGTCACCATGCCTGGCTGTTTCCAATGTGGCCTTAAACTCACAGAGATCCAGAGGGATTTCTGCCTCTGGAATGCTAGGATTAAAGGTGTGAGTGCCACCATTTTCTAGCCTTTGTATCTAGTGGCTATTCTGTCTCTGACCCCAGATAAGTTTATTAGGGTGCACAATATTTTGGGGAACACAATAACACCACAAATTGGGGTTAGCTTACAGTTTCAGAAGTTTAATCCATGGTCACCATGGTGGATGGTATGCAGGCAGACATGGTGCTGGAGAGGAAACTAAGAGTTCTATGTCTTGATCCACAGGCAGCAGAAGCAACTGTGTGTCACACTGAGCATAATTTGAGTAAAGGAGACATCAAAGTCCATCCCCACAATGACATACTTTCTCCAATAGGGCCACACATAGTCCAAAAAAACCACAACTCCTAATCATACTATGCTCTATGGGGGCCATTTTCTGTCAAACCACTACAGATGGTTCTTGTGACTTATTGTCAAGTTCTGTAATCCATCCTTTGGCTGAATACTCTGCTGATGAGGCAATCAAAGGCAACTTCTTTCTGCTACTGTTTCCTTCTGTACTTTTACTGTATATTTGCTGCACAGAGTAATGGGATTCAAAAAGATACTTTCCTGCCAGCGCATAGTGTCCTTTGACCCTACTCATTCCAGGCGCCCTCCCCTGACTCTGCCCCTTCCCCACTGCTAGTCATCTAATTCTCCCAGTTTTATTTCTGCATTGATGCTATATATGTATCTATATGAAATTTCATGTATCTATATGAAATTCGGGATCGACAAATGAAAGAAATCATGTAATATTTGTCCTTTTGAGATTTTTATCTATTTCCAGCAAATAACATACCTTTAGTCTTATTTGTAGCTGTGTAAAACTTTGTGCAAGTATACCACTTGTTCTTTATCCAGTCATCTGTAAATGAGTACTTGGGCTGATTCCTTACCATAGGCATTATGAAGAGTGCTGTAGTAAATGCAGATGTGCAAGGATCTCTGCTTTGTGTTGACCTGCAGTCTTCCTAGTCCTTTCCCAGAAGCGTTATTGTTGGCTCATATGGTAGTTCTATTAGCTTTGGGGTATCCCTACTGAACTCATAGTGACTGGCCCATGTGCATTCCAGCAAGCAGTATATATGGCTTGCTTTTATACACATCCTCAACAGCATTTTTTGGCATTGTTTTTTAATAACAGCCACTTTAGTGAGATAAGATGAACCTAAACATTGCTGCCATATAGATATCCTTAATGGCTAAGAATGTTGATGA